>NC_091177.1:46211224-46216224 GCF_040958095.1 Procambarus clarkii
GGTCATTTAGACGTTAATTTCATCAAGTCCCTGTTAATATGGGAAGACACAGTGTCTATGCTTAAGGCACAACTCTCCTAAACACGAGAGTGAAGTATACAACTTTAGAACACTTTCCCACCAGGAGACTCGAACCCTAGCCAGCACAGAAGCCTTCCAGCAACTGGCATAACAGGTACGCCTTAACCCTCTCCACCACCTGCTCAGACCCTTAAAAGAGATGGTAATTTCGGCGTATTTAAATACACCAAAGATCAACACCTCCCAAGAGCACTAGAGCAAGTGAGGGGTCATTTAGACGTTAATTTCATCAAGTCCCTGTTAATATGGGAAGACACAGTGTCTATGCTTAAGGCACAACTCTCCTAAACACGAGAGTGAAGTATACAACTTTAGAACACTTTCCCACCAGGAGACTCGAACCCTAGCCAGCACAGAAGCCTTCCAGCAACTGGCATAACAGGTACGCCTTAACCCTCTCCACCACCTGCTCAGACCCTTAAAAGAGATGGTAATTTCGGAGTATTTAAATACACCAAAGATCAACACCTCCCAAGAGCACTAGAGCAAGTGAGGGATCATTTAGACGTTAATTTCATCAAGTCCCTGTTAATATGGGAAGACACAGTGTCTATGCTTAAGGCACAACTCTCCTAAACACGAGAGTGAAGTATACAACTTTAGAACACTTTCCCACCAGGAGACTCGAACCCTAGCCAGCACAGAAGCCTTCCAGCAACTGGCATAACAGGTACGCCTTAACCCTCTCCACCACCTGCTCAGACCCTTAAAAGAGATGGTAATTTCGGAGTATTTAAATACACCAAAGATCAACACCTCCCAAGAGCACTAGAGTAAGTGAGGGGTCATTTAGACGTTAATTTCATCAAGTCCCTGTTAATATGGGAAGACACAGTGTCTATGCTTAAGGCACAACTCTCCTAAACACGAGAGTGAAGTATACAACTTTAGAACACTTTCCCACCAGGAGACTCGAACCCTAGCCAGCACAGAAGCCTTCCAGCAACTGGCATAACAGGTACGCCTTAACCCTCTCCACCACCTGCTCAGACCCTTAAAAGAGATGGTAATTTCGGAGTATTTAAATACACCAAAGATCAACACCTCCCAAGAGCACTAGAGCAAGTGAGGGATCATTTAGACGTTAATTTCATCAAGTCCCTGTTAATATGGGAAGACACAGTGTCTATGCTTAAGGCACAACTCTCCTAAACACGAGAGTGAAGTATACAACTTTAGAACACTTTCCCACCAGGAGACTCGAACCCTAGCCAGCACAGAAGCCTTCCAGCAACTGGCATAACAGGTACGCCTTAACCCTCTCCACCACCTGCTCAGACCCTTAAAAGAGATGGTAATTTCGGAGTATTTAAATACACCAAAGATCAACACCTCCCAAGAGCACTAGAGCAAGTGAGGGGTCATTTAGACGTTAATTTCATCAAGTCCCTGTTAATATGGGAAGACACAGTGTCTATGCTTAAGGCACAACTCTCCTAAACACGAGAGTGAAGTATACAACTTTAGAACACTTTCCCACCAGGAGACTCGAACCCTAGCCAGCACAGAAGCTTTCCAGCAACTGGCATAACAGGTACGCCTTAACCCTCTCCACCACCTGCTCAGACCCTTAAAAGAGATGGTAATTTCGGAGTATTTAAATACACCAAAGATCAACACCTCCCAAGAGCACTAGAGCAAGTGAGGGGTCATTTAGACGTTAATTTCAACAAGTCCCTGTTAATAAGGGAAGACACATTGTCTATGCTTAAGGCACAACTCTCCTAAACACGAGAGTCAAGTATACAACTTTAGAACACTTTCCCACCAGGAGACTCGAACCCTAGCCAGCACAGAATCCTTCCAGCAACTAGCATAACAGGTACGCCTTAATCCTCTCCACCACCTGCTCAGACCCTTAAAAGAGATGGTAATTTCGGAGTATTTAAATACACCAAAGATCAACACCTCCCAAGAGCACTAGAGCAAGTGAGGGGTCATTTAGACGTTAATTTCATCAAGTCCCTGTTAATATGGGAAGACACAGTGTCTATGCTTAAGGCACAACTCTCCTAAACACGAGAGTGAAGTATACAACTTTAGAACACTTTCCCACCAGGAGACTCGAACCCTAGCCAGCACAGAAGCCTTCCAGCAACTGGCATAACAGGTACGCCTTAACCCTCTCCACCACCTGCTCAGACCCTTAAAAGAGATGGTAATTTCGGAGTATTTAAATACACCAAAGATCAACACCTCCCAAGAGCACTAGAGCAAGTGAGGGGTCATTTAGACGTTAATTTCATCAAGTCCCTGTTAATATAGGAAGACACAGTGTCTATGCTTAAGGCACAACTCTCCTAAACACGAGAGTGAAGTATACAACTTTAGAACACTTTCCCACCAGGAGACTCGAACCCTAGCCAGCACAGAAGCCTTCCAGCAACTGGCATAACAGGTACGCCTTAACCCTCTCCACCACCTGCTCAGACCCTTAAAAGAGATGGTAATTTCGGAGTATTTAAATACACCAAAGATCAACACCTCCCAAGAGCACTAGAGCAAGTGAGGGGTCATTTAGACGTTAATTTCATCAAGTCCCTGTTAATATGGGAAGACACAGTGTCTATGCTTAAGGCACAACTCTCCTAAACACGAGAGTGAAGTATACAACTTTAGAACACTTTCCCACCAGGAGACTCGAACCCTAGCCAGCACAGAAGCCTTCCAGCAACTGGCATAACAGGTACGCCTTAACCCTGTCCACCACCTGCTCAGACACTTAAAAGAGATGGTAATTTCGGAGTATTTAAATACACCAAAGATCAACACCTCCCAAGAGCACTAGAGCAAGTGAGGGGTCATTTAGACGTTAATTTCATCAAGTCCCTGTTAATATGGGAAGACACAGTGTCTATGCTTAAGGCACAACTCTCCTAAACACGAGAGTGAAGTATACAACTTTAGAACACTTTCCCACCAGGAGACTCGAACCCTAGCCAGCACAGAAGCCTTCCAGCAACTGGCATAACAGGTACGCCTTAACCCTCTCCACCACCTGCTCAGACCCTTAAAAGAGATGGTAATTTCGGAGTATTTAAATACACCAAAGATCAACACCTCCCAAGAGCACTAGAGCAAGTGAGGGGTCATTTAGACGTTAATTTCATCAAGTCCCTGTTAATATGGGAAGACACAGTGTCTATGCTTAAGGCACAACTCTCCTAAACACGAGAGTGAAGTATACAACTTTAGAACACTTTCCCACCAGGAGACTCGAACCCTAGCCAGCACAGAAGCCTTCCAGCAACTGGCATAACAGGTACGCCTTAACCCTCTCCACCACCTGCTCAGACCCTTAAAAGAGATGGTAATTTCGGAGTATTTAAATACACCAAAGATCAACACCTCCCAAGAGCACTAGAGCAAGTGAGGGGTCATTTAGACGTTAATTTCATCAAGTCCCTGTTAATATGGGAAGACACAGTGTCTATGCTTAAGGCACAACTCTCCTAAACACGAGAGTCAAGTATACAACTTTAGAACACTTTCCCACCAGGAGACTCGAACCCTAGCCAGCACAGAAGCCTTCCAGCAACTGGCATAACAGGTACGCCTTAACCCTCTCCACCACCTGCTCAGACCCTTAAAAGAGATGGTAATTTCGGAGTATTTAAATACACCAAAGATCAACACCTCTCTAGAGCACTAGAGCAAGTGAGGGGTCATTTAGACGTTAATTTCATCAAGTCCCTGTTAATATGGGAAGACACAGTGTCTATGCTTAAGGCACAACTCTCCTAAACACGAGAGTGAAGTATACAACTTTAGAACACTTTCCCACCAGGAGACTCGAACCCTAGCCAGCACAGAAGCCTTCCAGCAACTGGCATAACAGGTACGCCTTAACCCTCTCCACCACCTGCTCAGACCATTAAAAGAGATGGTAATTTCGGAGTATTTAAATACACCAAAGATCAACACCTCCCAATAGCACTAGAGCAAGTGAGGGGTCATTTAGACGTTAATTTCATCAAGTCCCTGTTAATATGGGAAGACACAGTGTCTATGCTTAAGGCACAACTCTCCAAAACACGACAGTGAAGTATACAACTTTAGAACACTTTCCCACCAGGAGACTCGAACCCTAGCCAGCACAGAAGCCTTCCAGCAACTGGCATAACAGGTACGCCTTAACCCTCTCCACCACCTGCTCAGACCCTTAAAAGAGATGGTAATTTCGGAGTATTTAAATACACCAAAGATCAACACCTCGCAAGAGCACTAGAGCAAGTGAGGGGTCATTTAGACGTCATTTAGACGTTAGACGTTTGTGCCTTAAGCATAGACACTGTGTCTTCCCATATTAACAGGGACTTGATGAAATTAACGTCTAAATGACTCCTCACTTGCTCTAGTGCTCTTGGGAGGTGTTGATCTTTGGTGTATTTAAATACTCCGAAATTACCATCTCTTTTAAGGGTCTGAGCAGGTGGTGGAGAGGGTTAAGGCGTACCTGTTATGCCAGTTGCTGGAAGGCTTCTGTGCTGGCTAGGGTTCGAGTCTCCTGGTGGGAAAGTGTTCTAAAGTTGTATACTTCACTCTCGTGTTTAGGAGAGTTGTGCCTTAAGCATAGACACTGTGTCTTCCCATATTAACAGGGACTTGATGAAATTAACGTCTAAATGACCCCTCACTTGCTCTAGTGCTCTTGGGAGGTGTTGATCTTTGGTGTATTTAAATACTCCGAAATTACCATCTCTTTTAAGGGTCTGAGCAGGTGGTGGAGAGGGTTAAGGCGTACCTGTTATGCCAGTTGCTGGAAGGCTTCTGTGCTGGCTAGGGTTCGAGTCTCCTGGTGGGAAAGTGTTCTAAAGTTGTATACTTCACTCTCGTGTTTAGGAGAGTTGTGCCTTAAGCATAGACACTGTGTCTTCCCATATTAACAGGGACTTGATGAAATTAACGTCTAAATGACC
>NC_091177.1:46221224-46244370 GCF_040958095.1 Procambarus clarkii
CCTAACCTAACCTACCTTTTTCGGCTACCTAACTGAACCTAACCTATAAAGATAGGTTAGGTTAGGTTAGGTAGGGTTGGTTAGGTTCGGTCATATATCTACGTTAATTTGAACTACAATAAAAAAAAATTGACCTCATACATAATGAAATGGGTAGCTTTATCATTTCATAAGATAAAAAATAGAGAAAATATATTAATTCAGGAAAACTTGGCTTATTAGGCAAATCGGGCCTTGCATAGTAGGCTGAGAAGTGCGTTCTGGCTACTAGGTACGATATATATATATATATATATATATATATATATAATATATATATATATATATATATATATATATAGTGCATGGGGTGAGCTGTGTAAAACTCTGGTTTGTGCCTCTGAGAGGCTGCAGGATCCAGTAAGTTCAGTAAAACTTCGGTTTAAACTCCTTTTGACCATGTTATAGCTCAGTCGATTAAGGCAGCGTCTGGGATGCTCTCGGACGCCGGTGCTCTCCTTGACCATTCTCAAGTCGATTGTGACACAATCGACTTAATAATGGTCCAGATCGGACCGAAACTTCGTCGTCCCTTCACCTTCTAGTGTGTGGTCTGGTCAACTTACTTTAGCTACGTTATTGTGACTCATCGCCTGCATCAGCCAGATACCCACACCCACATACAGATTGGCTAAGCGACTCAACTGCTTGCTGACTTCTTATGTACCTTGTGCTTTCAGCCTGAACTCTCCAGAGGAATTTGTTGACTTACTGCAGGGAGCATGGGCCACAGGGATAAGAGCCTCTTTGGATGCTGAGTGGCTGTTTACAAACGTATCTGTGGATGAAACAATCGGGATGATAATGGACAGTGTATCGCAATCCGGTTTGTACTCCTCTTGACATACCAGAAAACATAATAAGAAAGCTATTGCAAACCTACACTAAAGAGGCACCCTTCTTGAGTCCAGATGGGCACATGTAAAAGCAAGTAGATGGGGTCGCCATGGGTTCTCCCTTAGGTGTACTGTTTGTGAACTTCTACATGGGTACCATCGAGCAGAGGGTCTTAGTTGACATGGACTTGAAACCCGCCATATACTGCAGGTATGTTGACGACATTTTTATGCTGGTACCTGATATCAGACGTCTGCAGCAGCTGAAGGAAGCATTCGAGCAGAATTTTGTGATAAATTTCACGTACGAGATGGAGAATGATGGAAAGGGGCCTTTTCCAGATATAACAGTCACGGAAAGGAACGGAGGCTTCCACACTGACGTCAACATTAAGGAAATATACATAGAAATGTGCCTCAATGCCAATAGTGACTGCCCAGACAGGTACAAGAGGCTATTGCCGTGCTAAAAATGATGTACACAGGCCAATGGTGACCAATAGTGACTGCCCAGATAGGCCAATAGTGAGGCCAATAGTGACTGCCCAGACAGGTACAAGAGGGAACCCCCTCTGGTGCAATTGTGGGAATCCATAACCTCGGAGAAGAGTAAAAAGGGTATTCAGATCTTACGAACTCTCGTTGAACACGTGAGTATTTTCTTCTCTGACCACGTTAAATTATTTTAATAATTTATACAATATGATTTATTTATTTCATTTGTTTTGCTATATTGAGTTATATAGCTGGAAACACACACATGCAGCAATCACCGTGTCAATACCTCATCCAGCTCTTCGGAGGTTGGGTGCATGCCCAAGATACAGCACGCATTTCCTCTCTGGACCGCAACACTGAGCCGTTGGAACAGAAAACTGACCACTCTTGAGTCTCAAGTTTGCCTAATGAGTTCCTTTCCCACCTCTTTTTGGAACTAAAGTTTTTACCCCAGGCGTCAAGGTTCTCAGAACCAATCGGCAAGAACCTGTAACAACGTTCTAAGTCCCTGTACTTATTAGTTTTGTGGGTCTCCCTGAATGTGGCCGCCCCGCCTCCCTCAGCTGCACTGTGAAATAGGTAGATATTAGCCAATGTAAACGCACACGTGTAGTCCCACACTACCTGTTTACATATATGTATTAGGTGTTCGAAAAATTTAATGCTACAACCTCCTAACTCCATTGCCTCCTTTCACTCGTTCTTAAATTGCTCTTAGTTCGATATATTTTGACGTGACTTCCAATACAGGCAGAGATTATTTCACTACCTAATATATCAGTTATTGGCTGGTGTCTTCCAAGTCTCCTTGACACTGCATTAGTTGAGACCATGGACAGAAAAGTGAGGCACTTCCGTCTGTTTTGTGAGATACCTATTCACAGAGAAAAAATTTATCTTTATTGTGTGTCCAAAGTTGAAGGCCGGTCTCCAGGGGGGTCGAACCTCACCAGATTGGCCGGGTAATAGTCTGGGGACAGGGGGCACACACGGGCTGGTCGGGGTAGGCCTTAGTTAAATACTTTAAGACATTGACAATTATAAGTACAATAGGCCAATTTCATAGAGTCTTCAAGCACGAAAAATGGTGCTTGAATAATGTGTTGTTTTTGTCATTATCATATAATTTCCTAAACTCATACGGTCGGTTCAGTGGTTCTTAATAAGGTATTTTCTGAGAGAAGAAGAGAAGGGCGGGAAGAGGACATAGATAGATAGAGAGATAGATAGAGAGATAGATGATCTCTATATCCATAAGCCTCACCCAACTTTGGAGAGCAGATGGGCTTAGATACAGGTCGACCATTGCCTGGTCAGGATAGCTAGAATGTATGGTCACATGCTGACCCCCAAAAATTGCTATGGCCACCTGGCTACATATTTTAAAAATACAAATTTGAAAACTGATTTTTTATAGTAATGGAAAAATTATACACTGAACTTGGGGAAATTATATAAAAAAAATCATCATTTACCCAAAGCAACAGAGAACAGACAATCTTCCACCAGCTTCAAAAAAAAGTTTCAAACCCTGCCTATTTCCCAAAATCCAAAGTTAAAATATTATAATTGTTAAAAATTTCACACTGCTAGGATTCTTGCAGAGGGTTCACCACCTAAATGTCTGTGGGCGGAGGAAGAGAGAGAGAGAGAGAGAGAGAGAGAGAGAGAGAGAGAGAGAGAGAGAGAGAGAGAGAGAGAGAGAGAGAGAGAGAGAGAGAGAGAGAGAGAGAGAGAGAGAGAGAGAGAGGGAGAGAGAGAGAGAGAGAGAGAGAGAGAGAGAGAGAGAGAGAGAGAGAGAGAGAGAGAGAGAGAGAGAGAGAGAGAGAGAGAGAGAGAGAGAGAGAGAGAGAGAGAGAGGGAGAGAGAGAGAGAGAGAGAGAGAGAGAGAGAGAGAGAGAGAGAGAGAGAGAGAGAGAGAGAGAGAGAGAGAGAGAGAGAGAGAGAGAGAGAGAGAGAGAGAGGGAGGGAGGGAGAGAGAGAGAGAGAGAGAGAGAGAGAGAGAGAGAGAGAGAGAGAGAGAGAGAGAGAGAGAGAGAGAGAGAGAGAGAGAGAGAGAGAGAGAGAGAGAGAGAGAGAGAGAGAGAGAGAGAGAGAGACAATCTCCCCCTTACTCTTGTTGGTTCTGTAATGTTTCAAGAAGTGCTAATCTGCACTTTATCAATCAGTTTTGCTCTCCATGTCTCATCACCTCCTTCAGAGTCCTTCCTTAACCCAGTCAATTTCTTTGTGATTGAAATCCTAAATATTAGCATTCTGGCTCTCGCTCCCCTTGAGACAAGGGCTGCTATTTCTATTACCTTCAGGCAAGTGTCACTGTATTTGTCATATCCTTCCCGAGCCCTTGTGTTGTTTAGTGGGGGATTGTAAATCACCGCCATTGCTATCGTCATGTCCTCAAGTGTTGGTATTCCTTGTGCGTAGTGTTGTTGATCAGATTCCTCTGATACTTTCACTTCCTCAAAGCTCCAGTGAAGTTGTAGCAGTTGGGCTATACCACCTCCTACTCTTCTCACCCTTTCTTTCCTTATTTCTTGATATTCTTATCACTTGATATCCTTATTACTTGATATCCGTGTTGCTTGATATCCTTATTGTTTGATATCCATATTACTTGACATTCTTATTACTTGATATCCTTATTACTTGATAGGAGACTATGGATACGAGAGAGGGGGATAAGGAAAGAGAGAGATGAGAGAGGTGGAAATTGGAAGAGAGGAGGGAGTGGAGGAAAGCACAACCGGGTAACCCACCTAATTAACACTATAATTTACATGTAAGTAATATCACATTGCAGTTAAATGTTCCTTATCCTTACTTGACTCTGACGCCAGGCTCGTCATTCTAGCATGCCGTCTCTGGTTACAACCCCACGAGCTGTTTAGACAACCAGTCCTCCTAATAGAACGTCGCATTTTGATGTATACACTACCTTAGGGCAACAGTTGTCGTACTAGAAAATAGTAGCGACTGGCGAAATTGTCGTATGGTCCCGTTTTCTGTCCTCGGGTAGGTTAGTATAGGGGACTTTAGCACGACAGTTTGTTGACGTTGGGGAACCTTACCAGGACGGGCTGGTTTAGGAGAGTTAGTGTCGTATATGACCGCCAGATGTCTTTCACTTTACGACAGCATTTACTCTTTTAATTTCATAATTTCATTCAGTTCTTTATACAT
The DNA here is from genome assembly GCF_040958095.1 of Procambarus clarkii. Lineage (NCBI taxonomy): Eukaryota > Metazoa > Arthropoda > Malacostraca > Decapoda > Cambaridae > Procambarus > Procambarus clarkii. Next base: position 46,225,778 of record NC_091177.1, read on the forward strand.
CCATTTGCATAAAGAGCAAAAATGATTAAAGTTGGGCCTGTAATAATTGTTGCATTAACAAAAATGTGAAGGCCTTCAGTGATTCAGCATTGGTGAGCGGGGGAGCAGTAATTGCGAATATTTAAAGGTCCATAAAACTGATTTATGTCCCATTGAGCTCATCCTCCCGAGTGTAAACGACCCAACCACCTCCCACTCCAGGGGCGGGATACGTGAACCATGTAAACATAATATTGTATGGAATGATGGATGGCCAGACCAGGAGAGGCTCCATTTGCCGCACCAGCTGCTCCTCCCCCTCAGTAATCCACGCTCTACTTTCTCTTCATCCCAAGCTATCCTTTCCCCTTCCCTAGCTATCCTCTCCTCTGCTTAGCTATCCTGTTATCTCCTAAACTATCCATTCTCTTCTTACCCAGTTATTTTTTCCTCTCCTCCAGAGCAATCCTAGCTATCCTCTCCTCTGCTTAGCTATCCTGTTATCTCCTAAACTATCCATTCTCTTCTTACCCAGTTATTTTTTCCTCTCCTCCAGAGCAATCCTTTCTCCTCCTTTCCAGCTATTATTTTTCCTCTCCAGTTACTCTCTTCTCCCTAGCAATATTTTCTCCTCCACCTAGCTCGCCCAACCACTTGGGCTGGACGGTAGAGCGACGGTCTTGCTTCATGCAGATCGGCGTTCAATTCCCAACCGTCCAAGTGGTTGGGCACCATTCCTTCCCCTTTCCCCCCGTCCCATCCCAGGTCCTTATCCTGACCCCTTCGAAGTGCTATATAGCCATAATGGCTTGGTGCTTTCCCTTGATAATTCCTTCCTTCCTCCACCTAGCTATCCTTAATTCTCTCCCTAGCTATCCTTTCTTCTCCCCCCTAGCTATCCTTTCTTCTCCTTCACACCTATTTTTTCTCCTCCTCTCTAGCAAGTTTTTCTCTTCCTTCTAAGCTATCATTCCACAGCCATCTTTTCTTTACTTCAGCAGCCGTCCCTTCACCTTCTCAGCTACGTGAACACATCCCAAGATATCCCTCTGCTCCCTCCACCCCCCCCCCTGCTCTTCGCTTCTCATTCGGTCAAAGTTAAATTTTAAATTTTGCCCCGAGGGGCGAGTTTATTGGGCAGCGCCACTCATCTTGTGAGTGGACATACCGCCATAGCAGCATGTACAACACTCCCCAAAAGGATGAAAACCCGCTGAGTTGTTCATCCTGTCACTTGTACCCAGACACAACTGGGACTTGCTTAACTGTCTCAAGTGAACAGCTCCTCAAAGTTGTTTTTCTTCATTCCAATCAGACGAAGATAACACAGAGTTCTTACAGGGATGTACGTAAATATATTGATGCGAGGTCATTTAGTCTGTAGTTAATGTTGTGGGTGTAAGGGCTTTACCATAGCTGACGGCAACACAGTGAGAGTGTAGGGCTTGTTAACAAGCTACAAGGGTTAAAGCCTCCCCCTGCCCTCACCACTCCACCTTTGACCTTATCCTCAACACCCGTGACATCACCTCTTCACATTATCTCCCTTCACGAGTACAAATCACCCGTGTCTCTCAAACATTTCAAGGCTACACCTTGATGCACCTACATCTACACCTATACCTTGTCAACACATAAAGTATACTCACATCCTGGCATTTCTCTACTTGGGTAAGTATTGGTGACTAATTTAATATCTAAATCTCCATTTTTTGTACTGCTTTATATAACAGAATTTGTATCTGACTTGATTTATTTTTAATTAATATAAAATCTAATTTATAAAATCATAAAAAATTCATAAACAAATTTTTTGGTATTATGTTGAGAAAAATTGTTTGCATCAGTTGTGAAATATTACACTACAGCTTAACTTTGTCCAGCTTCGAAATAAATAAGTAAACATAAAGCTCATCTTTTAATGATTCGGTATTACTATTCTGACTTTTGGATACGACCTTCTTCATACGACCTTCTTGATACGACTTTCTTGATACGCCCGTCTGGATACGACCTTCTAGATACGGCCATCTTGATACTCTCTTCTTCATACGACCTCCTGGAAACGACCTCCTGGAAACGACCTCCTGGAAACGACCTCCTGGAAACGACCTCCTGGAAACGACCTTCTGGATACGACCTTCTGGATACGTCCTTCTTCATACGACCATCTGGATACGACTTTCTTGATACGACCATCTGGATAAGACCTTCTTGATACAACCTTCTGGATACGACCTTCTTGATACGACCTCCTGGAAACGACCTCCTGGATACGACCTCATGGATACGATCTCGAGCATACGACCTCCTGGATACGACCTCGAGTATACGACCTCCTCGATGCGACCTCCTGGATACAACTTCCTGGATACGACCTCCTGGAAACGACCTCCTGGATACGACCTCCTGGAAACGACCTCCTGGAAACGACTTCCTGGATACGACCTCCTGGATACGACCTCGGGTATACGACCTCCTGAATACGACCTCTTGGATACAACCTCCTGGAAACGACCTCCTGGATACGACCTCCAGGATACGACCTCCTGGATACGACATCGAGTATACGACCTCCTGGATACCGTCCATGTGGTTACCCACTGTTCCTACTCTCCGTCTAACCCTTGGACTTTATGAACATATTCCATCCAAATGCTCCATAATGATCCTGGCTGAGCGCGTTCTCCTCATATTAACCTGACATTGTCTTACCAACGTGAGCAGGCACTCTGTAGGGCAGCCAGCCGTAAGTCTTGCTTTTGTAACAAATGGAATATTGTAAAAATAATTATATAGGGTGTTACGGAGGCAGCGTTGTAGGGTGTTACGGAGGCAGCGTTGTTGGGTGTTTACAGAGGCAGCGTTGTAGGGTGTTACGGAGGCAGCGTTGTTGGGTGTTTACAGAGGCAGCGTTGTTGGGTGTTACAGAGGCAGCGTTGTTGGGTGTTACAGAGGCAGCGTTGTTGGGTGTTACAGAGGCAGCGTTGTTGGGTGTTACAGAAGCAGCGTTGTTGGGTGTTACAGAGGCAGCGTTGTTGGGTGTTACAGAAGCAGCGTTGTTGGGTGTTACAGAGGCAGCGTTGTTGGGTGTTACAGAGGCAGCGTTGTTGGGTGTTACAGAGGCAGCGTTGTTGGGTGTTACAGAGGCAGCGTTGTTGGGTGTTTACAGAGGCAGCGTTGTTGGGTGTTACAGAGGCAGCGTTGTTGGGTGTTTACAGAGGCAGCGTTGTTGGGTGTTACAGAGGCAGCGTTGTTGGGTGTTACAGAGGCAGCGTTGTTGGGTGTTACAGAGGCAGCGTTGTTGGGTGTTACAGAGGCAGAGTTGTTGGGTGTTACAGAGGCAGCGTTGTTGGGTGTTACAGAGGCAGCGTTGTTGGGTGTTACAGAGGCAGCGTTGTTGGGTGTTACAGAGGCAGCGTTGTTGGGTGTTACAGAGGCAGCATTTGATGGAACAGTTGACTCATGTAATTCATTTATGTTTATACAATTTTCGATAGCCACGAAGGACTGCCACTTTTTGTGAAAAAGTGGAAAACTGGGTAAGGCAAGTGGTTTGATATTAATTCCATGAACTAGTGTCCTGTAGATGTTCTTAATTAATATTGCATTGAATATTAAAGGGGACTGTATATTATGAGTCATATTTACTCACCCAAAATGGGGGGTTACATGCCAAACGATTAATTTATCTCAAGCATGATTTCAGTGCTGGTTCTTCACTGAAGTAATTAAATGTAAATGAAAATTAAATGGATTATATAATAATAGTAATTAGCGGCAAAGGTACTTCAAGATAATACAGTAATATGGTAAAATATATACCCAAATCAATGGGTTAGTAGTATTGATCTCATTGGGAGATAATTAAGGTAGCTAAGTTATTATAACTTCTTTAAAAGAAGATAACAGCTTAGCTGTAAAGTGAGAGTTGTAAAATCAATTGCCACGCTCCACTGACGACGTGTTGCGTCGGGGAAATTGTTGCACGTGAAGGCGGGTAGCCTAGGTCCTTGCATGACGTGCACTCGGGAGCTGAAAGGCAATTACAATGTAGAAATCTTCTATGTAAAGAAATACAGATACATATAATAATACGGAATTCTTCCTTGTGTAATTTAAACAATATTTCTCTCCCTGTAGAATTGTTGTGTCTTCTACAGACATTAATGAAATATATTCCAATCTAAATTACGGAATACGGCTAGAGTAAACGTACTGGATTTTTGTTGTAAATAAATGGCCTAACAGCAACTAGTGTAAATGTTAAACGTGTACACAATAAACAAGTAGAAAATTAATAGTTGCCGACCCAAGTGTCCGTTGGTCGAGGGAACGACTCCAGGGGCCGGATTCAGGAAGGTACTTACGAAGGTTTTTCCTCTTAGCTAAGAGCGTTTTCCGTCTTAGCGCCTTCGTGGCGGCTACGTCCATATTCAATTAACTACCCTAAGTGGAAAAACCTTCGTAAGTTCATTCCTGGATTTAAGTGTGGTTTCGACCACTCGTAGCTTTACGTAAACTGGATATAAGTAATTTTTTCTCTACTACATAACACTGGGATCGATTTATGATATTGGAACATGACCAAAATATTATAGCTGGTGAATCTAGTGAAGAGGAATCCTTCGTATTAGTTATATATGCATTCTCTGCTTGAAACTTGAAGTAAATATGTGTTTGATGATAGTAGAATTAGTTTTATAATAGCAAGATATTATACCAGTAGTTATTAAGTAAATAAACACTGGTGAACATGAAATATGAGAGAAGGTGATGAGCCCTGCCTGATGGGATCATTTACTATCACCAAATGCCCCTGTTCACCTAGTAGTAAGGGTGTACCTTAGCTATACATACCCATTTCTAATTTATTTAGTTTGGTTTTATTTTGAAATTAAATCTGGGTGAGACGTAAAATAAAAATATGCTGCACAAATAATGTTAGGTAAGGAAAAGGGTAAAAATGTCAAAAACTTTATTCATTGAATACTTAAAGCTATAATTATGACTATATAGATTATTAAAAAAGAGAGAGGGAAGTAGGGGTCCAAGACCTCTTCCTGTTATACAATTTGGGTGTGGAACAAGTAATTATCAAAAGAAGGCACCATGCCGGGAAGGCTATGTAGCAGTAAGGCAGTGAGGTGAGGCAGCTACTTATTTGAGAAATGCTTATTTTATTTACCTTATAAGCTGAGGCAACTTATTTTATTTGAGGAATACTCAGCTGATTCCTCTACATTTAGCATGGAACAAATTTGTGTCCAAGACCTCTTCCTGTTACTCAATTTGGCTGTGTGTAGCCAAACTAGAAGTGCTCTACAAATCAAGGGACCCAGAATGTGGAATGACCTCCCGAATCATGTCAAAGGCTGTACCTCTCTCAACCAGTTTAAGAGTTAAACCAAGTACTGCCAAATTAACTCCATGTAACCTAACTTACCTCCTAAATGTCAACCCATGTCTTGCTATTTTTTAAACAACGCTGTTCACCAACATGTGCAATTGCTGATTTATGCTATGCTAACCCCCTTTTTGTATTTTTTATTCCTTCTTTCAACACAATTTATACCTAATCCCGATTACTATTAAGTTTTAGTCTGTGTTTTTTTTCCCCCACACCTTGCCCGAAATGCTATGAGTATTAGTGGCTTTAGGTATTGTATGTACTAGCTCCGTCTATAAATCCATCATTATGTTTGTAAATCAACTGTATGTACTTTTCCTGAGTAAAATGTATTTATTATTTATTTTTTAATCAGTAAGTATTAAAAGAAGGCACCAAGCTGGGAAGGCTATGTAGCACCATTGTGTGTAACAATAAACCAAATTTTTTTTAACAAATAATGCACCTGTATGGGAAAACAAATCCTGTCAGCTGTAAAAATATTGATGCAGTTATTTAAATGAAAAATATAATGAAAGAAATATTACTGGTTTATTTTTATCCTATCTTTTTGTACTGTACAGTATATCCAAGGAAGTGAAAAATTGAGACATAATGCACAATTTAATGAATGATTAGCAGTTCAAAAGAAATATGACTTGTATTACATATCAACATGAGATCTTAATGATCCATGGTCAAAATGATTTAATAAGGATAATACAGTACTGTATTTGTAATACAAACTATAATTTAAAATCTTTATTACTGATTTTTTTTATTAAGAAGATTAGGTATACACAGCAATGTGCTGCTACCCTAGTCTATATGGAATATTACACAGTGTAGATAAAAAACTAGCTATAAATTTATCTAATACTCCCATCTCACAGGATGGTTAGACATACTGTACATGGAATCAATTTAGAAAATACCAGCCTCAATACAAAAAACAAATCAACTCTGACTAAACAACTCTAAGCAATTTTCACAAGAGGTAAGCACTGAATCATGGAAACATTATATTATAATTACTCTTACCAGTTTCTACAAAACTCCTCTCAAACAATGTATTTTTAAACATGTTTAGGTATACGCAGCAATGTGCTGCTTCCCTATTCTGTATAAAGGACCACACAGTGTAGATCAAAAACCAGCTACCAGCTCACCCAACATCCTCACCTCACAGGATGGCCAGTCATACATGGAATTAGGAGAGAACAAAATACTTAATGCTGGTCTATTAGCCTCCACTGGCAAAATCTGGGTGCAGCACAAGAATATCTTCCAATATTCCTGAGTGTATGAAGTAATTACAGAGCTCAAAATACCTCATACCATTTGGTATGAAGTCACTGATAACAGGACAATCACAGATATAGTGTTGGAGAGTATGTTCTCTCAAGTAGGACTGAAAACAGATGTTTTTTTTCCACCAAGAGGACTATAAACCCATGGAACCGCATACCCGATGAAGCCGTAAATGCCAAATTCCAGCTAAAAAATATCATTAAGACAATTGGCGGGCCCTTTAACAACCCGCCGGCTTTCTGTCCTCTTCGAGGTCACTAGATAGTTAGTGGCCCTTGGGTAAATTCAGTAAATATATACAATAATTGTCAGCGCATCTTCTGAGCAACAAGGACAGCTACACAGTATCTCTTAGAATTACGTAGGTAAACAACAAATGTAACATATTTGTTTACTACAATGTCGGTGCTGGCTGTAGAAGTTGAAAAAACATTGTTTTACTTCGAAAGATACTAATTTTATAAGAAAATTCGACGTAAATAGGAGGCAGTAGAGCTCCGATAAGCCAGCGCTAAATCTTCAATATGAAGAATGTTGCTGCTCTCTGATTGGCCAAACGAAACACAGTAGTGACCTCTATCGGCACGCAGGTGAACCAACAATTTTCTTCCTAAGTATACCTTATTGAATCGCACCTAAGCATCTTCTTAGGGCGCACTTAGGAACCTTCGTAGCAAACCCACTTACGAAGAAATACACAGAGCTTCCTGAATCTAGGTCCTGACCTCCGTCCTGAACTGTTGTTGGTAAGACGTCAACGACGAGCTGGAGTGTTAATTAGTTCCAGGACACTCCCGTTATGTGCTGAGAGAACGTGGCACCGCTCTCAGGGTTTTAGCAGCGAACAAAATGAAAGTAAGCAAGTTCCGTGCAATGTGCCTCTCTCTTGCACTCTGGGAACACTCTGCTAATATGGCGTCGCTAGTAGGAATGGCGTCTCCTTACTCCCTGGTTGTGATACGCATGCGCAGAGCGATTCAAAGTATTCCGGAGCGTAAACTATTTTGCGTACTCGCAATTAATTGGGGAAGTAAGGTGTTGTGAAAGGTATTTATGTCACTGATAAATGTATTATTCTCCTAAATAAGCGAGCTCAGTAAGCGGTAATATGCTATATAAGTATAACAACTAAATAAAGGTTTATCTTTAGTAAAGAAAACGAAAAAAGCAGGAGTGCAACAGGTACTCTGAGAGAGAACTCTATCAACATCAGAGGCCCGAGACTGTTCAACACGCTTCCGCTACACATAAGGGGCATAACTGGCCGACCCCTCACAGTGTTCAAGAGAGAACTATCAACATCAGAGGCACGAGACTGTTCAACACGCTTCCGCTACACATAAGGGACATAACTGGCCGACCCCTCACAGTGTTCAAGAGAGAACTGGATAAGCACCTCCAAAGGATACCTGATCAACCAGGCTGTGACTCATACGTCAGGCTGCGAGCAGCCGCGTCCAACAGCCTGGTTGATCAGTCCGGCAACCAGGAGGCCTGGTCGACGACCGGGCCGCGGGGACGCTAAGCCCTGGAAGCACCTCAAGGTAACCTCAAGGTAAGGTACTCTGTTTAAATTCAACTAAATGTGGAGATATTTCATGTTTCAACATGCTGCTTCCCCCCCCCCCCACCCCGGCGTCATGGAGACTAGGGAGGATTTAGTAAAGTACAGCGTTACAATAGAAACATTAATTTGATTAATTCTACGAATTAGAAAAATTAGTAATTACTATGGTTAATACAATACTTGTGTATTATTATACAAAAATGATGTATAAATGTTGGATAATTTACAATAGCGTTGTAGGGTATTATAGAGGCAGCGTTGTTGGGTGTTACAGAGGCAGCGTTGATGGGTGTTACAGAGGCAGCGTTGTTGGGTGTTACAGAGGCAGTGTTGTTGGGTGTTAAAGAGGCAGCGTTGTTGGGTGTTACAACTCAACAGGGTCAGGTGAAATCACAGTGAGAGGTTGTGTTAACCGGAGCTCCTGAGTGTTGTTATATTATCATTGCAATATGGAAGTTGTAGTTAAGGACCTGGTGACACTAGTGGGAGCCCTGAGGACAGAGTTGGACTTTCTGCGGGAGGAGGTGCGTCAGCTGAAAGAACAACGAGAAGTAACGAAGGAGGAGACCAGCAGTAAAGGGACCTCGTCTTGGAGAGTTGTGAAAGACAGGGGCCTTAAGAAGACTTTGATAAAGCCGCCTTCAAACGCCATAGCAACTTCTAATTCATTTGACGTTTTGGAGGACGAGTGCTGTGGAGAGACTGTGGATCGCGCAAAAGGGAAAGCAACGAAGAGAAAGGAAGCGCAGGCCCCTCAGAAAGTAAAGGAAGTACCTAAGCAAACATTAGTTGTGGGAGATTCCCAGATAAGGTATTTGGATAGAACGTTTTGTGCTAGAGATAGGGGGAACAGGTTAAGGGTTTGCTATCCCGGAGCTGGCATTGGTGATATTATAAACAACATGAATGATATTATGGCTGGTAATGGGAACATAAGAACATAAGAACATAAGAACAAAGGTAACTGCAGAAGGCCTATTGGCCCATACGAGGCAGCTCCTATTCTATAACCACCCAATCCCACTCATATACTTGTCCAACCCGTGCTTGAAACAATCGAGGGACCCCACCTCCACAATGTTACGCGGCAATTGGTTCCACAAATCAACAACCCTGTTACTGAACCAGTATTTACCCAAGTCTTTCCTAAATCTAAACTTATCCAATTTATATCCATTGTTTCGTGTTCTGTCCTGTGTTGATACTTTTAATACCCTATTAATATCCCCCCGGTTTTGTCCATTCATCCACTTGTAAACCTCTATCATGTCACCCCTAACTCTTCGCCTTTCCAGTGAATGCAACTTAAGCTTTGTTAATCTTTCTTCATATGAAAGATTTCTAATTTGGGGAATTAACTTAGTCATCCTACGCTGGACACGTTCAAGTGAATTTATATCCATTCTATAATATGGCGACCAAAACTGAACTGCATAATCTAAATGGGGCCTAACTAGAGCAAGATATAGCTTGAGAACCACACCAGGTGTCTTGTTACTAACGCTGCGATTAATAAATCCAAGTGTCCGATTTGCCTTATTACGAACATTTATGCATTGATCCTTTTGTTTTAAATTCTTACTAATCATAACTCCCAGATCCCTTTCGCAATCCGACTTCGCAATCACAACACCATCTAGCTCGTATCTTGTAACTCTATCATCATTACCTAACCTCAGAACTTTACATTTATCAGCATTAAACTGCATCTGCCAATCCTTTGACCATTTCAAAACCCTATCTAGATCAACTTGAAGTGATAGTGAGTCCTCCTCCGAATTGATTTCCCTACCGATTTTCGTATCATCGGCAAATTTGCAAATGTTGCTACTCAAACCTGAATCTAAATCATTTATATATATTATAAACAACAGAGGTCCCAGGACAGAGCCTTGAGGCACTCCACTTACAACATTTTCCCACTCTGACTTGATTCCATTTATACTAACTCTCTGTTTCCTTTGGTATAGCCATGCCCTAATCCAGCTTAATATAGCACCCCCAATACCATGAGACTCTATTTTTTTAATCAGTCTTTCATGTGGCACTGTATCAAAAGCTTTGCTAAAGTCAAGGTATACAACATCGCAATCCTTACCACTATCAACTGCCTCAACAATGCTAGAATAAAAAGATAACAAATTTGTTAAACATGAACGGCCATTTATAAAACCATGTTGCGACTCAATTATTAATTTATGTTTTTCAAGATGAAGACGAATTTTATTTGCTATTATAGATTCGAGTAACTTTCCCACAATAGACGTTAGGCTAATTGGTCGATAGTTAGACGCAAGTGATCTATCTCCTTTCTTAAAAACTGGTATCACATTAGCAACTTTCCAAAACTCTGGCACTCTGCCTGACTCTATTGATTTATTAAATATGGTTGACAGTGGGTCACAAAGCTCCTCTTTGCATTCTTTAAGCACCCTAGCAAACACTTCATCCGGCCCTGGGGATTTGTTTGGTTTGAGTTTTACTATTTGTTTAAGAACATCCTCCCTGGTAACTGCTAAACTCGTCAACCTGTCCTCGTCCCCACCCACATAGACTTGTTCGGCTGAAGGCATATTGTTAAGTTCCTCTTTAGTAAATACAGATACAAAATATTTATTAAAAATACTACTCATCTCTTCATCACTATCTGTTATTTGACCTGTCTCAGTTTTTAATGGACCTATCCTTTCCCTAGTCTTAGTACGATATAACTGAAAAAACCCTTTAGGATTTGTCTTTGCTTGCCCTGCTATGCGAACTTCATAGTTTCTTTTTGCTTTCCTTATCTCTTTTTTAACATTTCTAACCAGTTGTACGAATTCCTGTTCTAAAGTGACCTCCCCATTTTTAATCCTTTTGTACCAAGCTCTCTTTTTACCTATAAGGTTCTTCAAATTCTTTGTTATCCACTTTGGGTCATTAGTATACGATCTATTCAATTTGTATGGTATACTACGTTCCTGTGCTTTGTTTAGAATATTCTTAAATAATTTATATATTGAATCCACATCGAAATCCCCATTTAAGTCACCTATCGCTGGGTTCATGTCTCGCTCCAAGACCGGCCCACACCCCATACCCAAGCCATTCCAATCAATTTGACCCAAAAAATTTCTTAGGCTATTAAAATCAGCTTTTCGAAAATCTGGCACTTTAACAGAATTTTCTCCTACTGGTCTATTCCATTCTATGCTAAATCTGATTTCTTTGTGATCACTGCTCCCTAGCTCACTCCCTATTTCGATGTCATTAATTTGCGTTTCCCTGTTAGTTAACACTAAATCTAAAATATTATTTTCCCGTGTTGGTTCCTTAATGTGTTGCGTAAGAAAGCAATCGTCAATTAATTCTAGAAAATCTTCTGCTTCACTATTCCCTGTTTTGTTCAACCAGTTTATTCCGCTAAAATTAAAGTCACCCATGACATAAATACTGTTAGATCTAGATGCTCTAGATATTTCATCCCATAGATGCTTTGCTTCCATTCTGTCTAAATTTGGTGGCCTATATATTACTCCTATTATAATATTATTAGCTTTTTCGTTTAATTCAATCCAAATAGTTTCTGTGTGTGGCTCTGTTTTGATTCCCTCTTTGAGACTACATTTCAAATTGTCCCTAACATATATGGCTACTCCACCTCCTCGTCTAATATATCTATCTGTGTGAAATAGTTTAAATCCATATATTTGATATTCAGCTAATAGTTCTCTATTTTCTACATTCATCCACGTTTCGGTAAGTGCAATAATATCTATTTTTTCTGTGCAGACAAGAGCATTTAATTCGTTAATTTTATTTCTTAGACTTCTACTGTTAGTGTAATATACCCTAAGTGAATTGTTATTTTGCGGACCTTCTCTTTCCCTGATCGTTTTGCCAATTCCTTTCTCCCACAAACACATACTTTTATTACCTCCTTCCTCCAAATCAATTCCCATACCTCTAACTACTAACAGTTTAAACCCAAACAAACACCTCTAACCACTTCTTCTAGCGAGTTCGCAACAGCAACAACCCCAGCTCTCGATAGATGCACCCCATCACGAGCATACATTTCATTTCTTCCATAGAAGTGTTCCCAGTTGTCTATGAAAGATATTGCATTTGATTTGCAATATCTTTCCAGCCGGCAATTGACACCAAGTGCCCTCGATATCCATTCATTTCCCACTCCCTTTCTTGGAAGAATGCCACATATGATCGGGATTCCTCCCTTGCTCCTAACTAACTCTATGGCTGTTTTATACCTCTGAATCAGTTCCTCACTCCTGACTCGACCAACATCATTTCCTCCCACGCTAATGCAAATAATGGGATTGTTCCCATTACCAGCCATAATATCATTCATGTTGTTTATAATATCACCAATGCCAGCTCCGGGATAGCAAACCCTTAACCTGTTCCCCCTATCTCTAGCACAAAACGTTCTATCCAAATACCTTATCTGGGAATCTCCCACAACTAATGTTTGCTTAGGTACTTCCTTTACTTTCTGAGGGGCCTGCGCTTCCTTTCTCTTCGTTGCTTTCCCTTTTGCGCGATCCACAGTCTCTCCACAGCACTCGTCCTCCAAAACGTCAAATGAATTTGAAGTTGCTATGGCGTTTGAAGGCGGCTTTATCAAAGTCTTCTTAAGGCCCCTGTCTTTCGCAACTCTCCAAGACGAGGTCCCTTTACTGCTGGTCTCCTCCTTCGTTACTTCTCGTAGTTTTTTAAGCTGACGCACCTCCTCCCGCAGAGAGTCCAACTCTCCCATTATTTGCATTAGCGTGGGAGGAAATGATGTTGGTCGAGTTAGGAGTGAGGAACTGATTCAGAGGTATAAAACAGCCATAGAGTTAGTTAGGAGCAAGGGAGGAATCCCGATCATATGTGGCATTCTTCCAAGAAAGGGAGTGGGAAATGAATGGATATCGAGGGCACTTGGTGTCAATTGCCGGCTGGAAAGATATTGCAAATCAAATGCAATATCTTTCATAGACAACTGGGAACACTTCTATGGAAGAAATGAAATGTATGCTCGTGATGGGGTGCATCTATCGAGAGCTGGGGTTGTTGCTGTTGCGAACATAAGAACATAAGAACCAAGGTAACTGCAGAAGGCCTATTGGCCCATACGAGGCAGCTCCTATTCTATAACCACCCAATCCCACTCATATACTTGTCCAACCCGTGCTTGAAACAATCGAGGGACCCCACCTCCACAATGTTACGCGGCAATTGGTTCCACAAATCAACAACCCTGTTACTGAACCAGTATTTACCCAAGTCTTTCCTAAATCTAAACTTATCCAATTTATATCCATTGTTTCGTGTTCTGTCCTGTGTTGATACTTTTAATACCCTATTAATATCCCCCCGGTTATGTCCATTCATCCACTTGTAAACCTCTATCATGTCACCCCTAACTCTTCGCCTTTCCAGTGAATGCAACTTAAGCTTTGTTAATCTTTCTTCATATGAAAGATTTCTAATTTGGGGAATTAACTTAGTCATCCTACGCTGGACACGTTCAAGTGAATTTATATCCATTCTATAATATGGCGACCAAAACTGAACTGCATAATCTAAATGGGGCCTAACTAGAGCAAGATATAGCTTGAGAACCACACCAGGTGTCTTGTTACTAACGCTGCGATTAATAAATCCAAGTGTCCGATTTGCCTTATTACGAACATTTATGCATTGATCCTTTTGTTTTAAATTCTTACTAATCATAACTCCCAGATCCCTTTCGCAATCCGACTTCGCAATCACAACACCATCTAGCTCGTATCTTGTAACTCTATCATCATTACCTAACCTCAGAACTTTACATTTATCAGCATTAAACTGCATCTGCCAATCCTTTGACCATTTCAAAACCCTATCTAGATCAACTTGAAGTGATAGTGAGTCCTCCTCCGAATTAATTTCCCTACCGATTTTCGTATCATCGGCAAATTTGCAAATGTTGCTACTCAAACCTGAATCTAAATCATTTATATATATTATAAACAACAGAGGTCCCAGGACAGAGCCTTGAGGCACTCCACTTACAACATTTTCCCACTCTGACTTGATTCCATTTATACTAACTCTCTGTTTCCTTGGTATAGCCATGCCCTAATCCAGCTTAATATAGCACCCCCAATACCATGAGACTCTATTTTTTTAATCAGTCTTTCATGTGGCACTGTATCAAAAGCTTTGCTAAAGTCAAGGTATACAACATCGCAATCCTTACCACTATCAACTGCCTCAACAATGCTAGAATAAAAAGATAACAAATTTGTTAAACATGAACGGCCATTTATAAAACCATGTTGCGACTCAATTATTAATTTATGTTTTTCAAGATGAAGACGAATTTTATTTGCTATTATAGATTCGAGTAACTTTCCCACAATAGACGTTAGGCTAATTGGTCGATAGTTAGACGCAAGTGATCTATCTCCTTTCTTAAAAACTGGTATCACATTAGCAACTTAAGAAGAACATAAGAACATAAGAACAAAGGTAACTGCAGAAGGCCTATTGGCCCATACGAGGCAGCTCCTATTCTATAACCACCCAATCCCACTCATATACTTGTCCAACCCGTGCTTGAAACAATCGAGGGACCCCACCTCCACAATGTTACGCGGCAATTGGTTCCACAAATCAACAACCCTGTTACTGAACCAGTATTTACCCAAGTCTTTCCTAAATCTAAACTTATCCAATTTATATCCATTGTTTCGTGTTCTGTCCTGTGTTGATACTTTTAATACCCTATTAATATCCCCCCGGTTATGTCCATTCATCCACTTGTAAACCTCTATCATGTCACCCCTAACTCTTCGCCTTTCCAGTGAATGCAACTTAAGCTTTGTTAATCTTTCTTCATATGAAAGATTTCTAATTTGGGGAATTAACTTAGTCATCCTACGCTGGACACGTTCAAGTGAATTTATATCCATTCTATAATATGGCGACCAAAACTGAACTGCATAATCTAAATGGGGCCTAACTAGAGCAAGATATAGCTTGAGAACCACACCAGGTGTCTTGTTACTAACGCTGCGATTAATAAATCCAAGTGTCCGATTTGCCTTATTACGAACATTTATGCATTGATCCTTTTGTTTTAAATTCTTACTAATCATAACTCCCAGATCCCTTTCGCAATCCGACTTCGCAATCACAACACCATCTAGCTCGTATCTTGTAACTCTATCATCATTACCTAACCTCAGAACTTTACATTTATTAGCATTAAACTGCATCTGCCAATCCTTTGACCATTTCAAAACCCTATCTAGATCAACTTGAAGTGATAGTGAGTCCTCCTCCGAATTAATTTCCCTACCGATTTTCGTATCATCGGCAAATTTGCAAATGTTGCTACTCAAACCTGAATCTAAATCATTTATATATATTATAAACAACAGAGGTCCCAGGACAGAGCCTTGAGGCACTCCACTTACAACATTTTCCCACTCTGACTTGATTCCATTTATACTAACTCTCTGTTTCCTTTGGTATAGCCATGCCCTAATCCAGCTTAATATAGCACCCCCAATACCATGAGACTCTATTTTTTTAATCAGTCTTTCATGTGGCACTGTATCAAAAGCTTTGCTAAAGTCAAGGTATACAACATCGCAATCCTTACCACTATCAACTGCCTCAACAATGCTAGAATAAAAAGATAACAAATTTGTTAAACATGAACGGCCATTTATAAAACCATGTTGCGACTCAATTATTAATTTATGTTTTTCAAGATGAAGACGAATTTTATTTGCTATTATAGATTCGAGTAACTTTCCCACAATAGACGTTAGGCTAATTGGTCGATAGTTAGACGCAAGTGATCTATCTCCTTTCTTAAAAACTGGTATCACATTAGCAACTTTCCAAAACTCTGGCACTCTGCCTGACTCTATTGATTTATTAAATATGGTTGACAGTGGGTCACAAAGCTCCTCTTTGCATTCTTTAAGCACCCTAGCAAACACTTCATCCGGCCCTGGGGATTTGTTTGGTTTGAGTTTTACTATTTGTTTAAGAACATCATCCCTGGTAACTGCTAAACTCGTCAACCTGTCCTCGTCCCCACCCACATAGACTTGTTCGGCTGAAGGCATATTGTTAAGTTCCTCTTTAGTAAATACAGATACAAAATATTTATTAAAAATACTACTCATCTCTTCATCACTATCTGTTATTTGACCTGTCTCAGTTTTTAATGGACCTATCCTTTCCCTAGTCTTAGTACGATATAACTGAAAAAACCCTTTAGGATTTGTCTTTGCTTGCCCTGCTATGCGAACTTCATAGTTTCTTTTTGCTTTCCTTATCTCTTTTTTAACATTTCTAACCAGTTGTACGAATTCCTGTTCTAAAGTGACCTCCCCATTTTTAATCCTTTTGTACCAAGCTCTCTTTTTACCTATAAGGTTCTTCAAATTCTTTGTTATCCACTTTGGGTCATTAGTATACGATCTATTCAATTTGTATGGTATACTACGTTCCTGTGCTTTGTTTAGAATATTCTTAAATAAGTTATATATTGAATCCACATCGAAATCCCCATTTAAGTCACCTATCGCTGGGTTCATGTCTCGCTCCAAGACCGGCCCACACCCCATACCCAAGCCTTTCCTAGAACTTTCCAAAACTCTGGCACTCTGCCTGACTCTATTGATTTATTAAATATGGTTGACAGTGGGTCACAAAGCTCCTCTTTGCATTCTTTAAGCACCCTAGCAAACACTTCATCCGGCCCTGGGGATTTGTTTGGTTTGAGTTTTACTATTTGTTTAAGAACATCCTCCCTGGTAACTGCTAAACTCGTCAACCTGTTCTCGTCCCCACCCACATAGACTTGTTCGGCTGAAGGCATATTGTTAAGTTCCTCTTTAGTAAATACAGATACAAAATATTTATTAAAAATACTACTCATCTCTTCATCACTATCTGTTATTTGACCTGTCTCAGTTTTTAATGGACCTATCCTTTCCCTAGTCTTAGTACGATATAACTGAAAAAACCCTTTAGGATTTGTCTTTGCTTGCCCTGCTATGCGAACTTCATAGTTTCTTTTTGCTTTCCTTATCTCTTTTTTAACATTTCTAACCAGTTGTACGAATTCCTGTTCTAAAGTGACCTCCCCATTTTTAATCCTTTTGTACCAAGCTCTCTTTTTACCTATAAGGTTCTTCAAATTCTTTGTTATCCACTTTGGGTCATTAGTATACGATCTATTCAATTTGTATGGTATACTACGTTCCTGTGCTTTGTTTAGAATATTCTTAAATAAGTTATATATTGAATCCACATCGAAATCCCCATTTAAGTCACCTATCGCTGGGTTCATGTCTCGCTCCAAGACCGGCCCACACCCCATACCCAAGCCTTTCCAATCAATTTGACCCAAAAAATTTCTTAGGCTATTAAAATCAGCTTTTCGAAAATCTGGCACTTTAACAGAATTTTCTCCTACTGGTCTATTCCATTCTATGCTAAATCTGATTTCTTTGTGATCACTGCTCCCTAGCTCACTCCCTATTTCGATGTCATTAATTTGCGTTTCCCTGTTAGTTAACACTAAATCTAAAATATTATTTTCCCGTGTTGGTTCCTTAATGTGTTGCGTAAGAAAGCAATCGTCAATTAATTCTAGAAAATCTTCTGCTTCACTATTCCCTGTTTTGTTCAACCAGTTTATTCCGCTAAAATTAAAGTCACCCATGACATAAATACTGTTAGATCTAGATGCTCTAGATATTTCATCCCATAGATGCTTTGCTTCCATTCTGTCTAAATTTGGTGGCCTATATATTACTCCTATTATAATATTATTAGCTTTTTCGTTTAATTCAATCCAAATAGTTTCTGTGTGTGGCTCTGTTTTGATTCCCTCTTTGAGACTACATTTCAAATTGTCCCTAACATATATGGCTACTCCACCTCCTCGTCTAATATATCTATCTGTGTGAAATAGTTTAAATCCATATATTTGATATTCAGCTAATAGTTCTCTATTTTCTACATTCATCCACGTTTCGGTAAGTGCAATAATATCTATTTTTTCTGTGCAGACAAGAGCATTTAATTCGTTAATTTTATTTCTTAGACTTCTACTGTTAGTGTAATATACCCTAAGTGAATTGTTATTTTGCGGACCTTCTCTTTCCCTGATCGTTTTGCCAATTCCTTTCTCCCACAAACACATACTTTTATTACCTCCTTCCTCCAAATCAATTCCCATACCTCTATCTACTAACAGTTTAAACCCAAACAAACACCTCTAACCACTTCTTCTAGCGAGTTCGCAACAGCAACAACCCCAGCTCTCGATAGATGCACCCCATCACG